>NC_057802.1:1274343-1277616 GCF_018294505.1 Triticum aestivum | reverse complement strand
AGGTGATTAATATTTTTCAAATACATCTTTTGAACATTTTTTGAATACTTCTGAAAAATGTTTCAAATACACATTGATTTTTTTGAATAACATGGAACATTTTGTTAAACTACAATAACATTTTTTTACACTGTATATTATTTTTTTAAATGTCAAAAACCTATTTTTGAAATGCGTGAACATCATTTTTAATATCACTTACATTTTTTAATTGTATGAAACATTTTTTAAACAATGCGAGCATTTTTTACATCATCTTAACATTCACGGACATTTTTTCAAAGGCGCAAACATTTTCGTAAAAATGTATTTCAATTATACAAACATTTTTTACATTGTATAATCATTTTTTCAAATATGACGTACATTTATTTTGCAACACATGTCATTTTTCAAATGTCACTTTTTTTTGAATGCTATCAACATTTTTAAAATTACGCTGACAACTATTAAACACCGTGTTACAATTCTTTTGAAGAAAAAAACACGCGCTCTACTGTGCTTTAGCGGAAACCTGCGCCCGATTCATTTGAGTTCGCACTGTAAGTGATCGTCTCATACACCTCGCAACAAGCTACGTATGGGCGCTCCCCCAACTCCTATGATGCCTTCTGCGTCCGTTAATGTGGTATCCGCAAACCGGCGCACAACCCTTTCCACGCTGGGCCAACCCATGTATCTTTTTTTTCTTCCTTTTTTTCTAACATAAAAAAAGGTACAACCGAGAAGATATGAACTCGCGATATCCTCGTTCACATAAATTGCAGTAACCAACTGGGACACCTTACCTGGTGTGAGTATTTGGTTTTTCTTTTCCTTCTTTCTTCTTTCTTTTCTATCTTTTATGTTTTTATTTTATATTGTTCATTTTTGGTTTCAAGTTCAATTCTTTTTTAAATTCATGAACTTTTTGTCCAAGTTCATGGTCCTTTTTTTTTAATTTTATGTTTTTTAATTTCGTAAAATCCATGAACATTTTTTTCAAATTTATGATATTGTTTCAGTTTCGTGAAATCCATGACTTTTTTCAAACTCGTGAACTTTCCTCAAATTTGGGAACTTTTTTTTTTCATATTTGCGAAATCCATTAACTTTTCTAGTCCATGAATATTTTCAAATTCCTGAATTTTTCTCAAATTCATGAACCTTTTCAAATTATATATATTAATTTTGCTGAATACATGAAAATTTTCAAATCCATGAACTTTTTCGAACATGTGAACTTTCCTTATATTTGTGAACTTTTTTTTTACAATTTCGCGAAATCCGTGAACATTTTTAAAACTCGTGAACTTCTACAAATTCCTGAACCTCCTCTTCATAACCCAAGTTCATGGTTTAATTCATGTGTTGCTACTGTTAACCCCAATGCATGTAGATGCCGGGGCGGGAGGGAAAGATGCAAAAGCTCTTTTTTACCAGCTGTAAGGCAGTGTGCAATGCAAGACCATAGTGGATGAGGGCACAAGACCAGCTTCAGGGTTTTAGACTTGAGCCAAGAGGAGAAAGGGCTCTGCGTATGAAAAGATACCATCATTATTGTTTCCATGAAATTGGTAATATACTCCTTCCAGTGGCATATGTTTGTTCATCTTTTCTGCAAGAGCAACTTGTGTCCTGACACCTTCTAGTGGTACTGAAAATAGGGACAATCTATCCTAAGTTTATTACTAACTCTATATGTGCTTCTCTACACCTATGCTTGCCTGTATATCTATTTGCTTTATGGACTTGACTCTTGTGTATGTTTGCTTGCTATACTATGACAATTGCAATGCTTATTTAGGCTACTAGGTTGTGTGCTTGTGCTTGTGGTAAAAAAAAAACTGAAGATACGTGATTGATCCCAGCACATCTTGTGGTAACCGAACTGAAAATGTTCATCAACATCTTTTAATACTCTAGTTAGGTTAGAATTTTGATACATGCACGCACTGAAGAGAATCAAAATGGAAGGATCAGTTGATAGTTAAGCTGGCGACGACATGCTTGCTTGAAAAGAGCAGGCAAATTAAGTGAACCTGTACAATCTTTCAGTTCTTCCCAATGCTATTTCTATCAACACTTTAAAATCATTTGAGCCAAAAAAACCGCATTAGTCTAAATTGAGTTGGAATGGCAGATATACACATGATCCAAGAATCAAAACATGATATTCGTTGATCATGCATTCTGCTATTCTAGATCATCTGGAAGTAAAGTGTCATAGCCAAATAATTTGTCTCAATTTGATCATTTTCTCCTTCAAATAATCATGTCAGAAGCACAGCAATATGCACTTTCAGCAGTATCACCTGAATTGTGACTTTCTTTAGGTTCTTGTTCTTTCAGCAGTATTCTTCATATTTTTATTCATGAGGTTCTTGTTCTTCAGGTTCTGCCGGACGAGGAGCTCGACGACGCGCCGGATGAGGAGCTTGGTAGGTGCTGGAGCTCGGCGAGGCGCCGGACGAGGAGGTTGGCAAGGCATTGCAGCTCAGCCAGGCACTGGTCGAGGAGCTCTGCGAGGCACTGGAGCTCAGCCAGGTGCTGGTCGAGGAGCTGGAGCTCGGCGAGGCACGGGACGAGGAGCTCGGCAAGGTGCTGCAGCTCGGCTAGACGCTGGTCAAGGAGCTCCGCGAGGCGACACAGCTGGAGCAGAGGGACGGATGTGGGCCCGCGGCCAGGGCCGAGGGGCCTGGGGTAGGAGCTCCAGCCGGCGGTGGAGCGCCTGGAGCAGGATCTCCGGCCTGCGGCGGCGGAGCGCCTGGAGCAGGAGCTCTGGCGGCCGGCAGCGGAAGCTCATGGGAGGATTGAGATCTCGGGCAGGTGCGGAGATCATGGGGAGCTAGGATCGCGGGCAGGTGCGGAGGTCACGACGGGCTGGGATCGCGGGCAGGAGCTGGGATCGTGGATCACGGGGGAGCGTGACACTACTGTACTAGATCACTACCTATTTGAAATGTAAAGTTTGTAATTGCAAAATTGTGCTTAGTTCAAAAATTCTGTCCCTTGCGACAGATATTTCGGGACCAAGGAGTACATGTCTCTACGTCGACGACGCTTGCTGTTCTGGTGCGCTGATCCTATGGGGCCTTAGCATGATAATTTGACTATCTACTACAACAAGTTTTTCCTGGCTTCAGCAAGGGCGGGGTGATGATGGTGGCTTGCCTTTGGCTCGCTTTAGTGCTTGTAGTCATCGTTAGGTGGTCTACAGACCAGGATGTAAATTTTATTATTTATAGTGTTCCGTGTACTGCCATGCTTAATGATGAATATAGATAGGAAGTC
>NC_057802.1:1272296-1274126 GCF_018294505.1 Triticum aestivum | reverse complement strand
TTATCAGGCGGGCACACAAAGACTAAGAGCAACTCCAACGCGCCGACCCAAACAGACGCACACTTTGTCCACTTTTTATCAGTTTGGGTCGGCGGCCCACTCGTCGTCCGCCCTCTTTTTCGTTTGGGTCGGTAGTGTGCTCAACGCGTAGACTCATTTTCTTCCTCACGGCCGGCCTGCCGTGGTTTTTTCTATCATAATTCAAACATTTTACATAGTTTTACAAGCAACCAAATATATCATAGTTCACAAGCCAAATAAATATATCATAGTTTACAAGCCAAATAAAAATTAAATTGTCTCAAATACATAATTAAAAAAGATACATATATTGGTTGACAGCATGAGCCCACATATGCTCAACCAAATCATCTTGCAGCTGAATGTGAGTTTCCCAATCACGCATTTGATGATGAAATTGGGTGAACTATGCAAACGTTGCCGCTCCTCCATACTCAGGCATAACATTGTCACCTTAGAACTGAAACACTTGGTCGTAGATACGTTCCGGCGCTCATACTCTATGATCATATTGTGCATGATCACTGCTACCTCTTGAGCACTGCGTTGGTTTTCCCTTAAAGAGGAAAGGGTGATGCAGCAAAGTAGCGTAAGTATTTCCCTCAGTTTTTGAGAACCAAGGTATCAATCCAGTAGGAGACCACGCGCGAGTCCCACACACCTACACAAACAAATAAGAACCTCGCAACCAACGCGATAAAGGGGTTGTCAATTCCCTCACGGTCACTTACGAGAGTGAGATCTGATAGATATGATAAGATAATATTTTTGGTATTTTTATAATAAAAAGTAAAAGTAAAGATTGCAAAAATAAACGGTGCCAGAAATAACTAAGTGTTGGAAGATTAATATGATGGAAAATAGACCCGGGGGCCATAGGTTTCACTAGTGGCTTCTCTCAAGATAGCATAAGTATTACGGTGGGTAAACGAATTACTGTCGAGCAATTGATAGAATTGAGCATAGTTATGAGAATATCTAGGTATGATCGTGGAAATAGGCATCACGTCTGTGACAAGTAGACCGAAACGATTCTGCATCTACTACTATTACTCCACACATCGACTGCTATCCAGCATGCATCTAGAGTATTAAGTTCATAAGAACAGATTAATGCTTTAAGTAAGATGACATGATGTAGAGGGATAAACTCATGCAATATGATATAAACCCCATCCTTTTTATCCTCGATGGCAACAATACAATACGTGTCGTTTCCCTTTCTGTCACTGGGATCGAGCACCGCAAGATTGATCCCAAAGCTAAGCACTTCTCCCATTGCAAGAAAGATCAATCTAGTAGGCCAAACCAAACTGATAATTCAAAGAGACTTGCAAAGATAACCAATCATACATAAAAGAATTCAGAGGAGATTCAAATATTGTTCATAGATAATCTTGATCATAAACCCACAATTCATCGGATCTCGACAAACACACCGCAAAAGAAGATTATATCGAATAGATCTCCAAGAAGATCGAGGAGAACTTTGTATTGAGATCCAAAGAGAGAGAAGAAGCCATCTAGCTAATAACTATGGACCCAAAGGTCTGAGGTAAACTACTCACACATCATCGGAGAGGCTATGGTGTTGATGTAGAAGCCGTCCGTGATCAATGCCCCCTTTGGCGGAGCGCCGGAAAAGGCCCCAAGATGGGTTCTCACGGGTACAGAAGGTTGCGGCGGTGGAAATAGGGTTTTCGCTCCGTATATGATGTTTCCGGGGTACATGGGTATATACAGGAGGAGGAAGTACGTCGTTGGAGCAACGAGGAGCCCACGAGGGTGGAGGGCGCGCCTGGGCGGGGG
>NC_057802.1:1265498-1272113 GCF_018294505.1 Triticum aestivum | reverse complement strand
CCCCTGCCTCGTGCCTTCCTCGTTGATTACTTTACGTAGACTCCAAGTCCTCTGGATCACGTTTGTTCCGAAAATCACGTTCCCGAAGGTTTCATTCCGTTTGGACTCCGTTTGATATCCTCTTCCTTCGAAACACTGAAATAGGCAAAAAAAACAGCAATTTGGGCTGGGCCTCCGGTTAATAGGTTAGTCTCAAAAATAATATAAAAGTGTATAATAAAGCCCAATAAACATCTTAAACAAAATATAATATAGCATGGAACAATAAAAAATTATAGATACATTGGAGACGTATCAAGCATCCCCAAGCTTAATTCATTCTCGTCCTCAAGTAGGTAAATGATAAAAACAGAATTTTTGATGTGGAATACTACTTGCCATAATTTTTAATGTAACCCTCTTAATTGTGGTATGAATATTCAGATCCGGAAGATTCAAGATAAAAGTTTAATATTGACATAAAAATAATAATACTTCAAGCATACTAACTAAGCCATTATGTCTTCTCAAAATAACATGGCCAAAGAAAGTTCATCCCTACAAAATCATATAGTTTGGTCATGCTCCATTTTCGTCACACAAGAATGCTCTCATCATGCACAACCCTGATGACAAGCCAAGAAATTGTTTCATACTTTAGTAATCTCAAACTTTTTCAACTTTCACGCAATACATGAGCGTGAGCCATGGATATAGCACTATGGGTGGAATAGAATATAATGATGGGGGTTATGTGGAGAAGACAAAAAGGAGAAAGTCTCACATCAACGCGGCTAATCAACGGGCTATGGAGATGCCCATCAATTGATGTTAATGTGAGGAGTAGGGATTGCCATGCAACGGATGCACTAGAGCTATAAATGTATGAAAGCTCAACAAAAGAAACTATGTGGGTGTGCATCCAACTTGCTTGCTCACGAAGACCTAGGGCATTTGAGGAAGCCCATTGTTGGAATATACAAGCCAAGTTCTATAACGAAAAATTCCCACTAGTATATGAAAGTGACAAAACAAGAGACTATCTATCATAAAGATCATGGTGCTACTTTGAAGCACAAGTATGGAAAAAGATAGTAGCATTGCCCCTTTTTTTTGGGCCTTCCTTTTTTTCTTTTGCCATTTCTCTTTTTTTTTGGGACAATGCTCTATGAATGATGATCATCACACTTCTATTTATTTACAACTCAATGATTACAACTCGATACTAGAACAAAGTATGACTCTATATGAATGCCTCCGGCGGTGTACCGGGATGAGCAATGAATCAAGAGTGACATGTATGAAATAATATGCATGGTGGCTTTGCCACAAATACGATGTCAACTACATGATCATGCAAGGCAATATGACAACGATGAACGTGTCATGATAAACGGAACGGTGGAAAGTTGCATGGCAATATATCTCGGAATGGCTATGGAAATGCCATAATAGGTAGGTATGGTGGCTGTTTTGAGGAAGATATAAGGAGATTTATGTGTGATAGAGCGTATCGTATCACGGGGTTTGGATGCACCGGCGAAGTTTGCACCAACTCTCAAGGTGAGAAAGGGCAATGCACGGTACCGAAGAGGCTAGCAATGATGGAAGGTTGAGAGTGCGTATAATCCATGGACTCAACATTAGTCATAAAGAACTCACATACTTATTGCAAAAATCTACAACTCATCAAAAACCAAGCACTACGCGCATGCTCCTAGGGGGATAGATTGGTAGGAAAAGACCATCGCTCGTCCCCGACCGCCACTCATAAGGAGGACAATCAAAGAACACCTCATGTTTCAAATTTGTTACATAACGTTTACCATACGTGCATGCTACGGGACTTGCAAACTTCAACACAAGTATTTCTCAAATTCACAACTACTCAACTAGCACAACTTTAATATCACTACCTCCATATCTCAAAACAATTATCAAGCATCAAACTTCTCTTAGTATTCAACACACTCATAAGAAAGTTTTTACTAATCTTGAATACCTAGCATATTAGGACTAATTTCACAATTAAAGCAAATTACCATGCTGTTTTGTAGGACTCTCAAAATAATATAACTGAAGCATGAGAGAACAATAGTTTCTATAAAACAAATCCACCACCGTGCTCTAAAAGATATAAGTGAAGCACTAGAGCAAAAACTATATAGCTCAAAAGATATAAGTGAAGCACATAGAATATTCTAATAAATTCCGAAGCATGTGTGTCTCTCTCAAAAGGTGTGAACGCCCCAAGCAAAACACATATCATGTGGTGAATAAAAATATAGCTCCAAATAAAGTTACCGATGGACGAAGACGAAAGAGGGGATGCCTTCCGGGGCATCCCCAAGCTTTGGCTTTTCGGTGTCCTTAGATTATCTTGGGGTGCCATGGGCATACCCAAGCTTAGGCTCTTTCCACTCCTTGTTCCATAATCCATCAAACCTTTACCCAAAACTTGAAAAACTTCACAACACAAAACTCAACAGAAAATCTCGTAAGCTCCGTTAGCGAAAGAAAACAAAACACCACTTCAAGGTACTGTATTGAACTCATTCTTTATTTATATTGGTGTTAAACCTAATGTATTCCAACTTCTCTATGGTTTATAAACTCTTTTACTAGACATAGATTCATCAAAATAAGCAAACAACACACGAAAAACAGAATCTGTCAAAAACAGAACAGTCTGTAGTAATCTGTAACTAACGCAAACTTATGGAACTCAGAAAAATCTACCAAAATAGGACGACCTAGACAATTTGTTTATTGATCTACTGCAATTGGAATCAGTAATTTATCATGTTCTGGTGATTTTTAACAATTGTTTTCGTGAACAGGAAGTTTCTGGAATTTTCAGCAAGATCAAATAACTATCATCCAAGAAGATCATATAGGTTTAACTTGGCACAAACACTAATTAAGACATAAAAACAAATCTAACCAGAGGCTAGATCAAATATTTATTCCTAAACAGAAGCAAAAACGAAAAAACTAAAAAAAAATTGGGTTGCCTCCCAACAAGCGCTATCGTTTAACGCCCCTAGCTAGGCATAAAAACAAGGATAGATCTAGGTATTGCCATCTTTGGTGGGCAATCCATAAGTGGCTCTCATAATAGATTCATAAGGTAATTTAATCTTCTTTCTAGGTAAGTGTTCCATGCCTTTCCTTAACAGAAATTGGAATCTAATATTCCCTTCCTTCATATTAATGATTGCACCGATCGTTCTAAGGAAAGGTCTACCAAGAATAATAGGACATGAAGGATTGCAATCTATATTAAGAACAATAAAATCTACAGGCACATAGTTCCTATTTGCAATAATAAGAACATCATTAATTCTTCCCATAGGTTTCTTAATAGTGGAATCCGCAAGGTGCAAGTTTAAAGAGCAATCATCAAATTCACGGAATCCTAGCAAATCACACAAAGTTTTTGGAATCGTGGAAACACTAGCACCCAAATCACACAAAGCATAGCATTCATGATCTTTAATTTTAATTTTAATAGTAGGTTCCCACTCATCATAAAGTTTTCTAGGGATAGAAACTTCCAACTCAAGTTTTTCTTCATAAGATTGCATCAAAGCATCAACGATATGTTTAGTAAAAGCTTTATTTTGACTATAAGTATGAGGAGAATTTAGCACGGATTGCAACAAGGAAATACAATCTATCAAAGAGCAATTATCATAATTAAATTCCTTGAAATCCAAAATAGTGGGTTCATTAATATCTAAAGTTTTGATCTCTTCAATCCCACTTTTACCAAATTTCGTATCAAGATCTAAAAACTCCGAATTTTTGGGACGCCTTCTAGGTAAAGGTAACTCATCTCCAGTCCCATCATTATCAAGATTCATATTGCAAAACAAAGATTTAATAGGAGACACATCACTAACTTTTAGATCTTCATCTTTATTCTCACAAAAATTAGAAGAACACGCTTTCACAAAGCAATCTTTCTTAGCACGCATCCTAGCGGTTCTTTCTTTGCACTCATCAATGGAAATTCTCATGGCTTTGAGAGACTCATTGATATCATGCTTAGGTGGAATAGATCTAAGTTTCAAAGAATCAACATCAAGAGAAATTCTATGAATGTTCCTAGCCAATTCATCAACCTTAAGCAATTTTTCTTCAACCAAAGCATTGAAATTCTTTTGCGAATTCATAAACTCCTTAACAGTAGTCTCAAATTCAGAGGGCATCTTATTAAAATTTCCATAAGAATTGTTGTAGGAATTACCATAATTATTAGAGGAATTACTAGGTAACGGCCTAGGATTAAAGTTTCCCTCTATACGCGTTGTTACCAAAATTATTACTACCAACAAAATTCACATCCATAGATTCATTATTATTCTAAATAAAAGTAGACAAAGGCATATCATTAGGATCAGAAGAAACACTTTTAGTACCAAATAATTTCATAAGTTCATCCATCTTTCCACTCAAAACATTAATTTCTTCTATCGCATGCTCTTTTTTATTAGTAGATCTTTCGGTGTGCCATTGAGAATAATTAACCATAATATTATCTAGGAGTGTAGTAGCTTCTCCTAAAGTGATTTCCATAAAAGTGCCTCCCGCGGCCGAATCAAAAAGATTTCTAGAAGCAAAATTCAATCCGGCATAAAATTTTTGTATAATCATCCAAAGATTCAAACCATGTGTAGGGCAATTACGTATCATTAATTTCATCCTCTCCCAAGCTTGTGCGACATGTTCATGATCAAGTTGCTTAAAATTCATGATATCGTTTCTAAGAGAGATGATTTTAGCGGGAGGAAAATACTTGGAGATAAAAGCATCTTTGCACTTATTCCATGAATCAATACTATTCTTAGGCAAAGACGAAAACCAAGCTTTAGCACGATCTCTAAGTGAAAAAGGAAATAGCTTCAATTTAACAATATCGTTGTCCACATCTTTCTTCTTTTGCATATCACACAAATCAACGAAGCTATTTAGATAGGTAGCGGCATCTTCACTAGGAAGGTCGGCGAATTGTCTTTCATGACAAGATTCAACAAAGCAGCATTAATTTCAGAAGATTCAGCATCGGTAAGAGGAGCAATCGGAGTGGTAAGAAAATCATTGTTGTTGGTATTGGTAAAGTCACACAATTTAGTATTATCTTGAGCCATCGTGACAAGCAAGCAATCCAACACACGAGCAAACAAGAAGCAAGCGAAAAAGAGGCGAACGGAAAAGAAAGGGCGAATAAAACGGCAAGGGTGAAGTGGGGGAGAGGAAAACGAGAGGCAAATGGCAAATAATGTAATGCGAGGGATAAGAGTTTGTGATGGGTACTTGGTATGTCTTGACTTGTGCGTAGACTCCCCGACAACGGCGCCAGAAATCCTTCTTGCTACCTCTTGAGCACTGCGTTGGTTTTCCCTTGAAGAGGAAAGGGTGATGCAGCAAAGTAGCGTAAGTATTTCCCTCAGTTTGTTTGAACCAAGGTATCAATCCAGTAGGAGACCACGCGCGAGTTCCACGCACCTACACAAACAAATAAGAACCTCGCAACCAACGCGATAAAGGGGTTGTCAATCCCTTCATGGTCACTTACGAGAGTGAGATCTGATAGATATGATAAGATAATATTTTTGGTATTTTTATGATAAAGAGTAAAAGTAAAGATTGCAAAAATAAACGGTGCCAGAAATAACTAAGTGTTGGAAGATTAATATGATGGAAAATAGACCCGGGGGCCATAGGTTTCACTAGTGGCTTCTCTCAAGATGGCATAAGTATGGGTAAACGAATTACTGTCGAGCAATTGATAGAATTGAGCATAGTTATGATAATATCTAGGTATGATCATGTATATAGGCATCACGTCTGTGACAAGTAGACCGAAACGATTCTGCATCTACTACTATTACTCCACACATCGACCGCTATCCAGCATGCATCTAGAGTATTAAGTTCATAAGAACAGAGTAATGCTTTAAGTAAGATGACATGATGTAGAGGGATAAACTCATGCAATATGATATAAACCCCATCTTTTTATCCTCGATGGCAACAATACAATACGTGTAGTTTCCCTTTTGTCACTGGGATCGAGCACCGCAAGATTGAACCCAAAACTAAGCACTTCTCCCATTGCAAGAAAGATCAATCTAGTAGGCCAAACCAAACTGATAATTCGAAGAGACTTGCAAAGATAACCAATCATACATAAAAGAATTCAGAGGAGATTCAAATATTGTTCATAGATAATCTTGATCATAAACCCACAATTCATCGGATCTCGACAAACACACTGCAAAAGAAGATTACATCGAATAGATCTCCAAGAAGATCGAGGAGAACTTTGTATTGAGATCCAAAGAGAGAGAAGAAGCCATCTAGCTAATAACTATGGACCCGAAGGTCTGAGGTAAACTACTCACACATCATCGGAGAGGCTATGGTGTTGATGTAGAAGCCCTCTGTGATCAATGCCCCCTCCGGCGGAGCGCCGAAAAAGGCCCCAAGATGGGATCTCACGGGTACAGAAGGTTGCGGCGGTGGAAATAGGGTTTTGGCTCCGTATATGATGTTTCCAGGGTACATGGGTATATATAGGAGGAGGAAGTACGTCGGTGGAGCAACAAGGGGCCCACGAGGGTGGAGGGC
>NC_057802.1:1263342-1265236 GCF_018294505.1 Triticum aestivum | reverse complement strand
TGCCTCGTGCCTTCCTCGTTGATTACTTTACGTAGACTCCAAGTCCTCTGGACCACGTTTGTTCCGAAAATCACGTTCCCAAAGGTTTCATTCCGTTTGGACTCCGTTTGATATCCATTTCCTTCGAAACACTGAAATAGGCAAAAAACAACAATTTGGGCTGGGCCTCCGGTTAATAGGTTAGTCCCAAAAATAATATAAAATTGTATAATAAAGCCCAATAAACATCTTAAATAGAATATTATATAGCATGGAACAATCAAAAATTATAGATACGTTGGAGACCTATCAATCACACAAGAAGTCATCACCTCCCACAACTTCTTGGTGCTCCAAGTTCTAGCATGATACCATACAACGCTCCATCGAGATTGCAGAACACCAAAGACACGCTCCACATCCTTCCTAGCACTCTCTTGCTCTTGTGCAAATCTCCTCCTCTTCTCTTCTACAGGGTTGGAGATTGTCTTCACAATAGTAGTCCATTGAGGATAGATACCGTCAGCTAGGTAATATCCTTTGTTATAATTGTGGCCGTTGATGTTAACATTCACCGGAGGGCAGTTGCCTTTGGCAAGCCTTGCAAACAACGGAGAGCATTGAAGCACATTGATATCATTGTGAGATCCGGCCATGCCGAAGAAAGAGTGCCAAATCCAGAGATCTTGTAGAGCCACGACCTCAAGTATGATAGTGCAAACTTTGATATGGCCCCTATACTGCACCTACCAAGCAGAAGGGCAGTTCTTCCACACCCAGTACATACAGTCTATGCTACCAAGCATCCCTGAGAAGCCCCTACTGGCATTCATCGCCAACAAGCTGGCTGTATCTTCAACATTTGGCTCTCTCAAGTACTCAGGGCCAAACACTGCAACCACAGCCTTGCAGAACCTATACATGGAGTCTAGGCACATAGACTATCTCATACGGACATACTCATCAATGAGATCACCGGGAACTCCGTATGCAATCATCCGGATAGCCGTAGTGCATTTCTGATAAGAGGAGAAGCCCATCTTTCCAAGGGCATCCTCCTTGCACTCGAAATACTTATCATATCCGACCATCCCTCCCGAATACGGTTAAAAACATGCCTAGCCATACGGAAACGACGCTGGAATTGGTGATGTTTGAAGAGCGGGTTCGGTGTCTGAAAGTAGTCCTTCGAAAGAAGGAAATGATCCCTCTTTCGGTTGCGATTCAACGCCGGAGTGTGCCCCGGGATCGAGCCCCGGAACAACGGCCGCTGCCTACTAAGGTGGTCATGGACGACCAACACAGTAGCCACCATCTCCTCATCGTCCGATGAAGAATCATCTGAGTTGCAAAGGAAATTGTGGAAAAAGAACTCGCCGGCGGAGTCCATTTGTACCTTGCAGGGAAACCGCCGAACAGCTTGTGGGCGTCGTCGAAGAAGCTGGCTGGCGAAGAGACGCACGCCTCCCCTGGAGCAGGTAGCTGGCGTGGCGGCGTTGTTGAAGGAGCTGGCCGGGGGTGCGGGGGGAGGTCGTGCTTGCGGCGACGTCAGTGGGGGAAGAAAAGAGGACGCACGTCCGTTTGGGTCGGCGCGTTGAGCCGACTTTTGTGTCCGTTTTGACCCGTTTTGTTGCATTTGGACTCTGTTGATAGGGATATTCTGCGAAGTAAAAAACAAGCAAAAAACAGCAACTGACACTGGACACTATGTTAATAGGTTAGTCCCAAAAAATGATATAAAGTTGCTATAAAATGATTGTAAAACATCCAAGAATGATAATATAACAGCATGGAATAATAAAAAATTATAGATACGTTGGAGACATATCAACTGCTGACGAGGGCACATGAACTAGGTGGCAGCGGCAGCGTGGTGGAGCGGCGGGGGTGGGGGGGTGTGGAGGTTGTGTTCACA
>NC_057802.1:1255587-1262620 GCF_018294505.1 Triticum aestivum | reverse complement strand
GGGTGACGTGGGAAGGTGGCGTGGTGCAAGGGAGGTATGTGGAGCCAGACTGCTGGCGAGGGCACAAGAACTAGGTGGCGGCGGCAACGTGGTGGAGCGGCAGGGGGTTTGCTGTCGATGGGAGGAGGATAATGGCCTATGTTCCACTGACTGGCGGGCGAGGGGGAGAAGTACATGTGCGTCCGTGCCAATGCAAGTGAGGCTTAAATTTGGGCCGGGAATGGGTCGGCAGGCGGAAGAAAAGCGGACGCGCGTCCGTTTGGGTCGGCGCGTTGAGCCGACTTTTGTGTCCGTTTTGACCCGAACAGACACGTGCAGACGAAATGGTTCGGCACATTGGAGTTGCGCTAACAGTCTTGAAATGTTAAAAAAGGGTGGTTGAGATGTTGCTCCACTAGATCAACTAGCTAGATGCTTGAGAGATAGGAGAAACAATGACTTGTAGAGTTTAGTCATGCAAAGATATTAGTTCCATTCAAACGAAGGCATTGGTTGTTACGCGCGCGATGATTGATTATATAATTTCGAACGTCGGGCCAAGACTTTGCTGCCGCATCTCGCGGATCTGGCTGGCCAGTAGGCACTTGTTGTTTGATGGATTTGTCCTTTAAGAATGCTGATTCCAGCAGCTCATTTCTAGCTAGACCCACGACCACCACACAAGAAAGAAGAAACACCTACCCCAGGCGGAAGAAAGAGAGAGAGGTTGCCAAGCATCATGGCAGACCGGTTGGCGATTGCGGTGTCGAAATCGGTGGTGGTAGGGGCGATCACGAAGATCCAGTCGGCCATCGACGAGGATGCCAGGCTCCGGCAAAAGGTGAAGCGTGACCTTGTGTTCATCACTTTGGAACTCGAGATGATGCAGTCCTTCCTGGACGACGCCAATGAGGAGATGAAGAACAATTTGGTGAAGACCTGGGTGAAGCACATAAGGCAACTGGGCTACGAGGTCGAAGACTGCGTCAAAAATGTTGTTCAACTGGACGACAAGCCAATCTTTTGGCGTAGGTTGCTCCCGTCCTGGATGACACCTCCTCTGCCACTGGACCTGGCGGTTGAGGATCTAGAGCATCTCAGGGCCAGAGTGGAGGACGTCAACAACTGCTACAGGCGCTACCACCTCATCAACGAGTCTGCAGGGTCCAAGATGTCGGTCGTCATACAGAAACAACGACAACCGCCAGTGCCCGGCGCGTCCGACATGCTTGCCGAGGCAAGAGCCGTCACCAAGAGGCAGCATGGTGCTTTTGGTGACCTCACCAAATTCATCAACAAGAAAGACAACGACCTTCAAGTGATCTCCCTGTGGGGGGCAGCCGGTGATCATGGGACAACATCCATCATCAGGGACACCTACAACCACGCAGAAGTATGCAAAAACTTTGCCTACCGCTCCTGGGTGAAGGTCGTGCATCCTTTCAGTCCCCACGACTTCATCCGGAGCCTGATGGCTCAGTTCTATGCAAACTTTTGCAGAGAGCAAAGAGCAACCGTCCTAAGGAAGATGGAGGTAACCCAGGAAGATCTGTTCAATGAGTTCGAGAAGATAGTAACGGAGAGGACGTACCTCATCGTCTTGGAAGGCTTGTCAAACATGGTAGATTGGGATGCTATGAGGGCATTACTTCCTGACATGAAGAACGGCAGCTGGATCATTGTGTCAACGCAGCATCATGAAATAGCACGCTTGTGCATCGGCCAATCTTATCAGATATTAGAGCTCAAACAGTTCTCGGAAGAGCACTCTGTTTGTGCCCTCTTCAAGGTAAGACTCAAACACTTTAAGTTGACCATTGATATTGGAGCTGAAACTTTTGTTATAAATGTTAGTTTATTCGTATATCTTCACAATACAACCTCCATTGCATTACTATGCAATAGAGATCCCATCATTTTTTTTCTTTGCGGAAAACATTTTTACCAATTGTCATTTCCATGCTTACAGCAAATTAATCTAGTTAATACTCCTATATGCATTCTGGTTTGTAAGACTTTGACTAAGAATTACGTATTTTGTTAAGACGAGATTGGTGACATAAAATTGAAGTCCCTGGATTTGTATTAAAAATTACTTATTCATGACTATGATTTTATGTAACATAAGCAGCATTTCAGTCAAATAATTATTGTCTAAAGCTTTATCTTGCAAATTAAAATATGCAATACATTTGGACGCAAGTACTATAATCATGTTCTTGAAAAACGAGAAATGAAAGAATCACAGCTATTCGACAAGTTTACGAGAGCATGGCTTCTTCCTTGTTTGATATATTTTATCAAGGTTTGACGAGCAATTGGTTGTTTCAGCACCTAATTGACCCATAATTTTGATTGACTCCTCACGGGCTGAGCATATTACGTATCACTCTTGTTGCAGTATTATTTTCGACCCTCCACTTTATTAATATTCGAGATCTGAACATTTCGGCTGATTTGAGATCTGAACTGACACAATAATTTACTAGTTGGTGGATGTGGCATCTTAGTCTGTCGACCTGACATATATATACTAGCAAAAGAGCCCGTGCGTTGCAACGGGAGAGAAAACATAACACACGCTCTCAACACAACAACCATCACTCAAGACCATAGTAGGTCCATCTCCTTTATTTTAGCGAGGCATCATATTTGTGTTGCAACTTATCCTCCTTCTCACCCTCGCCGGCGATGGCCTCGGTGTTCACACAAAACAAAACAAAATGTGTTTGAATATGGTTAATCCTAAGGCGTCTCTCTCTCCCTCTCTCCTCCCTCTCCCTCTCTCTCTGTCGCTTTCTCTCACTCTTGCGAATCTGTTGTTTTCCCCTGCTACATTTTTCAAAGGTATGCATGTGTAGTTATCGATGTTTTCTTTTCCCTATATGGTAATACTGGGGTGTTTATTTGCAATTCGGATCGCCGCCGGTATGAAAAAAAACCGGATCGTGCGCTATAAATTATAAGTTTGCTTCCAAAACAATATTTAAAAAATATTTAACAGGTAAAATTAACATCATATTCAGATTCCACACATTTTTCTAATCAAATTTCATATATAACATGTGAAAATCGGAATTACGGTTTAAAACATACAGATAATTTAGAAAATCATTTGTCTGACTTAATATCTTCCAAAATAATATTTAAAAATACTTAACAGGTAAAAAATAATCTCATATTCATATTCTACATATTTTTCTAATCAAATTTCATATATAACAAATAGAGGAACTTTTCTGAAAAATGCCATGACGGACGACCAGAAGCACTATTTGGTTTATTATTAGGGGAAGATATCTATGCAAACATGTCCGTGCGTTGCAACGGGAGAAAAAAAATCACCCCTCAAACACACTCGACGACATCTGACGGGAATCAACATCTCATATAGTGCCAATAATAACTTTTGTGATAGCACAATATAATCATATTTACTCCATTTAAATGAGCAGGAAACATATATAATAGACATTTGGAAAGTACCCCATATAAAAAAGTATTAACTGTTAATTAAGGTTGCATCCAAAACATAATATTAAAAATGATTAACATGCAAGATATATTGCATACTTGGAACCTACATATTTTCTGTGGCACTTTCATATATAATAAATTATATTTGAAATTAGGGTTTAAAAGATATGAATGTTTCAAAAAGCATTTTGAATCTGCCTGAAAAAACAAAAATAAAACATTAAAACGGAGTAGCGCTGGGCCTAAAAAGGAAGCCCAGGGGCGGAGTTATATCCTACACCCATAAAAAATCGGAATTACGGTTTAAAAGATACATATAATTTAGAAAATCATTTGTCTGACTTAATATCTTCCAAAATAATATTTAAAAATACTTAACAGGTAAAAAATAATCTCATATTCATATTCTACATATTTTTCTAATCAAATTTCATATATAACAAATAGAGGAACTTTTCTGAAAAATGCCATGACGGACGATCAGAAGCACTATTTGGTTTATTATTAGGGGAAGATATCTATGCAAACATGTCCGTGCGTTGCAACGGGAGAAAAAAAATCACCGCTCAAACACACTCGACGACATCTGACGGGAATCAACATCTCATATAGTGCCAATAATAACTTTTGTGATAGCACAATATAATCATATTTACTCCATTTAAATGAGCAGGAAACATATATAATAGACATTTGGAAAGTACCCCATATCAAAAAGTATTAACTGTTAATTAAGGTTGCATCCAAAACATAATATTAAAAATGATTAACATGCAAGATATATTGCATACTTGGAATCTACATATTTTTTGTGGCATTTTCATATATAATAAATTATATTTGAAATTAGGGTTTAAAAGATATGAATGTTTCAAAAAGCATTTCGAATCTGCCTGACAAAACAAAAATAAAACATTAAAACGGAGTAGCGCTGGGCCTAAAAAGGAAGCCCAGGGGCGGAGTTATATCCTACACCCATAAAAAATTGGAATTACGGTTTAAAAGATACAGATAATTTAGAAAATCATTTGTCTGACTTAATATCTTCCAAAATAATATTTAAAAATACTTAACAGGTAAAAAATAATCTCATATTCATATTCTACATATTTTTCTAATCAAATTTCATATATAACAAATAGAGGAACTTTTCTGAAAAATGCCATGACGGACGACCAGAAGCACTATATGGTTTATTATTAGGGGAAGATATCTATGCAAACATGTCCGTGCGTTGCAACGGGAGAAAAAAATCACCCCTCAAACACACTCGACGACATCTGACGGGAATCAACATCTGATATAGTGCCAATAATAACTTTTGTGATACAACAATATAATCATATTTACTCCATTTAAATGAGCAGGAAACATATATAATAGACATTTGGAAAGTACCCCATATAAAAAAGTATTAACTGTTAATTAAGGTTGCATCCAAAACATAATATTAAAAATGATTAACATGCAAGATATATTGCATACTTGCAATCTACATATTTTCTGTGGCATTTTCATATATAATAAATTATATTTGAAATTAGGGTTTAAAAGATATGAATGTTTCAAAAAGCATTTTGAATCTGCCTGAAAAAACAAAAATAAAACATTAAAACGGAGTAGCGCTGGGCCTAAAAAGGAAGCCTAGGGTCGGAGTTATATCCTACACCCATAAAAAATCGGAATTACGGTTTAAAGGATACAGATAATTTAGAAAATCATTTGTCTGACTTAATATCTTCCAAAATAATATTTAAAAATACTTAACAGGTAAAAAATAATCTCATATTCATATTGTACATATTTTTCTAATCAAATTTCATATATAACAAATAGAGGAACTTTTCTGCAAAATGCCATGACGGACGATCAGAAGCACTATTTGGTTTATTATTAGGGGAAGATATCTATGAAAACATGTCCGTGCGTTGCAACGGGAGAAAAAAAAAATCACCCCTCAAACACACTCGACGACATCTGACGGGAATCAACATCTCATATAGTGCCAATAATAACTTTTGTGGTAGCACAATATAATCATATTTACTCCATTTAAATGAGCAGGAAACATATATAATAGACATTTGGAAAGTACCCCATATAAAAAAGTATTAACTGTTAATTAAGGTTGCATCCAAAACATAATATTAAAAATGATTAACATGCAAGATATATTGCATACTTGGAATCTACATATTATCTGTGGCATTTTCATATATAATAAATTATATTTGAAATTAGGGTTTAAAAGATATGAATGTTTCAAAAAGCATTTTGAATCTGCCTGACAAAACAAAAATAAAACATTAAAACGGAGTAGCGCTGGGCCTAAAAAGGAAGCCCAGGGGCGGAGTTATATCCTACACCCATAAAAAATCGGAATTACGGTTTAAAAGATACAGATAATTTAGAAAATCATTTGTCTGACTTAATATCTTCCAAAATAATATTTAAAAATACTTAACAGGTAAAAAATAATCTCATATTCATATTCTACATATTTTTCTAATCAAATTTAATATATAACAAATAGAGGAACTTTTCTGAAAAATGCCATGACGGATGACCAGAAGCACTATTTGGTTTATTATTAGGGGAAGATATCTATGCAAACATGTCCGTGCGTTGCAACGGGAGAAAAAAAATCACCCCTCAAACACACTCGACGACATCTGACGGGAATCAACATCTCATATAGTGCCAATAATAACTTTTGTGATAGCACAATATAATCATATTTACTCCATTTAAATGAGCAGGAAACATATATAATAGACATTTGGAAAGTACCCCATATAAAAAAGTATTAACTGTTAATTAAGGTTGCATCCAAAACTGTAACATCCCAAATTTGCTATTTGGAATGTTATACATAGATCATCATTTGCATATCATGTTTTGTTGCATTTTGACAAATCCTCGATAAATCCTAAGCAACTCAAGGACCCTCGGAGAGAGTTGGGGATTTTCTCGAATTTTTCTTATTTGATTTTTCAAACGAGGATTGGGATTTTTAATTATTTTCTTTCCGGAAAAATATTTCATTGTTAAATAAACGAGTGGAGAAAATATGACTTCTCCAAAATATTGAAATACTGGAGGAAAAATGTTAAAATCATTATTTGGAATTTATTTGCAATTTTTTTATTGCATTTAAAAATATGCATGTTTTCAAATATTTATTTTTGATTTTAAAAATGTTCACCCTATTCTAGATTTTCTAACTAGACGGGGAAAATTTATTTCATATTTTTCTAATTTTTATTTATGTTTCTACGCAATATTTTCCGCGGAACTTATTTAAAAAAAAATGCGCCCGCGCCGACTGGGCCGAGCCCAGCCGACGGCCCGCCCGCGGGTTCTCCTCTTCCCGCACGGAGCTCGCCGCCGCCATGACCGACTCCGGCCGCCGCACGCCTCCCCTCGCCCGACCCCTTCCCCAAGCCGCCCTAGCCCCCCTCCATATATACCCCCCTCTCCGTTTCTCTCACCACCGCCGCCGGAGGAGCACGCCACCGCCGCCGCATCTAGCCCGCCGCCGCCGCCGCCGGGAGTCGCCGGAGCCCCGCCCCCTCGC